>NC_030682.2:129103870-129133870 GCF_000004195.4 Xenopus tropicalis
ATTGCAGCAAACCTGCCCTTTGGTAGCATTCGCATGAACAACATCTTCAACTTGAATAAAGTTGAAGCCAGTGATGTAGAAAATCTGTATTATATGTGTCACACTGAGCCTGAATGCTAGAAATAATGTTCTCCCAGGGTACCTTTTAATGTGACCGCCTGTCTGAATCAATATACTCTCTTGTTCTTTGTTTTGCACAGCGCACTCTATAAGCTTCAACATTAAATAAAGGCTGGCAGTGCAAATATAAGTAATTAATTAGCACAGGAGACATGATATATACTCAGCTTAGGTACACAGGCTTTGCAATAAAGCTGGCACAGGAATTTTTCAGTAGATTTAGTTGTCTTTGTAAAGCGCAGTATTCCACAGAGCAGTAAATATGTTAAGCTTTAAATATAATATTGGCAGCACATGTATCCAGCACAGAGCAGAGGGCTTTGAACTGGCAAACTTAAATGTTCCCTTTATAGACCTTATTTTTTTCATTCTGCAGTTGGGCCTCTATTCCTTAAGCTGCCTACACCTTGGTCATATTGCCACCCCTTTTTTTTTTTTTTGGTAAAAATTGCTTATTAATAGACAAGACCCCATAACTGTGAAGCTGGCCCCCCTAGGGGTCCTGGAGCACAGACACTCTGTACTTGTAGCCTGAAGGCTAGTTAGGGTGATATTTGGGGTGAAAATGATATGCTGTCATATTTTTGGAACTGTGTATATCTTTAACTGCATTATGTGGTATGGAGGTGCCTGAAAAAAATGTTGGACCTACAAGGTGGGCATAGAGTAACTGACTTAGGCTAATGTCACACCTGGCAAATTCTCCACTAGTGTATTTGTATCCGCGGAGAAATGCTCCAAACCAGCCATTCAGCCTCCCTTATGCTTATCTGCTGGTGGGGCAGTCTTTTATGGGAAAATGCTAATTTTTTTGTCGTCATGCAAAAAACTGCCTGCAGTAACAGGCGGTGTCCATAAAAGTCTGCAGGAGGTGTTGGCACGAACGCTGGATCTGTGCATTAATCACCAATCAACACGTGGCTAATTTGGGCAAAGATCTGATGATTCAGTGAGTCTGTGCACCCCTAAGACCAGCAAGTTCAACTGATAGATTATCAATGGGGTTGCCACCCGGCCAGTATTTCAGCAGTCTAGCTGGTAAAACACCTGCCAAGGCCCGGCCAATATTACAAATTTACCAGCAATGTAGTAATACCCTGAAGTTCAGACCCTGGCCTGCCCCTTTAAGCCTCCAATCCACACAGAACCCATCCCAGACTTACCCTTCCTCTTTCTTTTTCTTCTTCCCCTGATCCTCCTTGTGACGTACATGATGTCATAAGTTCTGCCCCTTTCGACATAACCCCACTCCTCCTACATCACGTACCGCCTCTTTTGTCTCCATCCCCTGCTGGCCAGTAAATTTACTCTTAAAAGTTGAGATTCCTAATTATCAAGGACATAATGTGAGTCTTTCATCAAATGCAGAGCAAGCTCTTACTCAGCAAAGTAAAGGGGCATTGTTTTCTGGGTTCATGATTCTCTATCCCTTCTTACACAGGTAACGGTATTTATATCATGTGAAGGCAACACTGAGCCCTGCTTTGTGTGAACTGATGTTCAAACAGGTTCAACAATTATCCTGCAAATGTATTTTTACTGCAGAATTTATTGTCAAATAGTTTTGAGCCTTTCTATAAAATGTAATATTGTGTTTAAAAAGCTGCCTTCACTCTGTTTGAGTTTTATTTGATCAACCGTTATGCTATGAAGACTTTCTTCAAGCCTGTAGGGTGTCAAAGATTCTATTTTGTTCTCTATTTTCTTTTAAGTTTTGCTAGTTAGACATAGCACAGCTATTCCCAAAAGATTCCTTGAAGATCAAACATCGTTCTAGCCCTCAAAGCAGATTATATATATATATGTGTGTGTGGCTTCTAGACTGCAGCTTCAGTGGGTCAAGCTTATTGACTCTCCTCAGTTTCTGCATATTTAGTGGCTCAAGCATTTCTTAAATTCTATTATAGTTATTGAGAAAAAATGTGCTCTTTGTTTTATTCTCATATAGAACTACCTTATTCCTAGACTTTATGATGGATACATTCTTCCAAGTATTGCTTTCTTTGCATACAATAGAAAGAACGGAAGGAGTCTAAAGATGGTCATTCACAACCAAATCCACTGTTTGGGCCAGGTTGCCAAATGAGTAGATGTAGGCCCTATTAGGCCAACTACATGTTGGGCCAAATCAGGATTATCCAATCCTTTGCCTTAGGGGATTGGATCATCCATTTGGGCCTAGAGAGACTCATTAGATGAGGAATGAATCAATGATGATGATGATGGACTCCTCATCTGGCAGGATCTTCCAACCCACCAGATTTGATATCTGACTGATATTTGGGCAAATATGCCTTGGGTAAGCCCATCAGTGGGGCACATACATGGGGAAGTTAAGCTTCTGACTTGTTCTGATGAGGATGAATCGGCAGCTTAAATCTGCCTATGTATGGCCATTTTACCATGTCTTCCATGAAATGAACCAACTATTCTTTGATGCTATCGCACATTGTTGAATCTGTCCAAAAGTTTACTTGCCAGGTATCCAACCCTCCCTGGTCACATACATACATACATACATACATGATCAGATATTCAGACAGTATGGTTAAAATTTGCCAAACTGTGACCAAATTTGGGCATGTTTGCCAAGGTTTAGTGCCATTAGGATTTGAACATTATTTGCCTGTTATCGTATATTAAAGGAGAACGAAACCCTAACAAACATGTCTATGAAGATTTTCATTCATCCAGGTCATGGTATATCTAGTATAAATAAATTTAAAGAAACTGGACTTGTTAAGTAATCATTGAAGACGTTTCACTACTCATCCGAGCAGCTTCCTAACAAACATGGTTAGAACTGACCGTACTGCACCAGCGTGAGGTTTTTAGAATCTCTTAACAATAATGATCCAGGACTTTGCGCACATTGGGTTCCCAACTTCAATTTAGTCAGTGACACTGCACGTGCTCAGTGTGCTCTGGGGAAGATTAGGTTTGTCTGTCATATAAGCTGATGCTTCAGGGCTGATTAATAAATTATGATGCAAATTACACAGGTTTCTGAGCTGCCAAGTAATGAAAATCTGAATTAATTACCAATCTGCCTAGTATTGTGACATTTATACATTTATACATTGGCCCTAAGCTCAGTAAGTGACAGCAGCACAGAGTATGTGCAGTAAAATGAGATGGGGGGCTACTGGGGCATCTTTGGGGGCACAGATCTTCCCTGCTAAAGGGCTGTGGTTGCCTTGGGCTGGTACAGAAGCACAAAACATAATGTAAAACATTTCTGCCTTACTACTTTGTTAAGCTTTATTTCTTTTACTGTCATCTACTATATTCAACATTTTTGTTTAACCGAGAATGTATTGACATTTTTATCTATATCTATCTATCTATATACTGGAACAAGGACAGCACTCCTAGGATTTAAAGAATTGTGAGCAAAATATAAATGCAAAAATAGAAAGGTTTATTACTCGAGAGTTCTATTTTTGCATTTATATTTTGCTCACAATTCTTTAAATCCTAGGAGTGCTGTCCTTGTTCCAGTGCATTTTTTTGTACTAATTTTTTCAATAAAAACAGTTTTTCTTTTGTATCAAGTCCCTGTGTTTGCGGCACTCTTTCTATTATATATATATATATATATATATCACGTTTGTATAATTTTCTAATAAATCCTCATTTGTCTTGCTGTTAAAGAAGTAATTCTAAAATTGCTGCAGTGCAATGACTGTACTATAAGTCCAATCTTATCTGAAGTGCCGTTTGAAGCTGTTTAGCTGAGAGACTGTAAATGAAAACTCCATTATTTGGCACACAATATATGTGACAGTTCATTTATGGAACAGTGTCAGCTGTGGATGAAGTGCCGCTGTGGGTGCTGTCAAAATGTGTCTCAGAAAGGAAGGTCTCATTTAGTGGAAAGCAAGCAAGAAGATCTCATAGAACTTTGTGGCTTGTTTTTAATACAGAGACTAGTTAAATGTTCAGAAGACAGTATGCTCACATTTAATATTGTCACAGATTTTCTGTGTGCCCAGATGTTTAAAGGAGAAGGAAAGGCTAAGTCACTTGGGGGTGCTAAAATGTTAGGCACCCCCAAGTGACTTTAATCGCTTACCTTGTACCCCGGGCTGGTGCCCCTGTTAGGAGAAAACAGCACCAGCCCGGGGTACCTGCAGCGAGCGCTACCTCCTTCCTGCTTCGTTTCGCTGCGACTAACACAATAGGCGCATGCGCAGTAGAGTGAAAAGCCGACTTCTCTGTTAAAGTTCCACTATTCACTCTACTGCGCATGCGCGCACTGAAGCCAGAAGGAGGAAGCGCTGCAGGTACCCCAAGCTGGTGCTGTTCTCTCCGAACAGGGGCACCAGCCCGGGGTAGAAGGTAAGCGATTCAAGTCAATTGGGGGTGCCTAACATTTTGGCATCCCCAAGTGACTTTGCCTTTCCTTCTCCTTTAAGCAAGTGCGTAAGTATTTGCACTGTCATTACACCCATTTAATCCAGAAATAGTGACCAACTTAAAAAAGAACTAAAGCCTAGTAGACTAGAAATGTTGTGCATTATGTTTTGTGCTTCTGTACCAGCCCAAGGCATCCACAGCTCATTAGCAGGGAAGGTCTGTGCCCCCAAAGATGCCCCAGTAGCCCCCCATCTTCTTTTCTGCTGATTCCCTGCACACGCTCTGTGCTGCTGTCACTTACTGAGCTTAGGGACTGATGCACCATAAACCGTGTATATATATATATATATTATATATGAGTATAAATGTCATGATATAAGGCTGATTAATAATTAATACAGTTAATTATTATATGGCAGCTCAGAATTTAATAATCAGCCCTGTAACTGTAGCATCAGTTTATGTGACAGGCTAATCTAATTTTCTGCTTGATAATTTGCAACATCCCCTAAGCTTAGCTTCTCAACAGCTGCTCAGAGCCCACTGAGCATGTGAGTGTCACAGACACTTTCCAAGATGGGGAGCTCCTGTGACAAGTTTGAAGTCCTGGATCATTGCTGCTATTGAGATGCTGACACAGTAAGTTCAGTATATAAAATATGGCATTTTTAGTCATATTTATTTTTAGGGTTTAGTCCTTTAGCACTAACTTGCACAATTATAGGCAGAGGCAAATATTCCCTGGAATCCTCAAACTGACTAATATTTAGAATTTGGGGTTACCGTGTGGCAGTGCATTGCTTGCATATTCACTCCAGTCAGGGAGCATCTGTTCTACATACTATTCAGCCTTCAAGCCACTTGTTTCTGTACCACTGATCCATTTTCAAACTGTGGCTGAATCTGTTGGTGTTTTTTTTTTGCTTGAAATCAATGGACCTTTAAGCAATATTGCATTTCTCTTGAGAACATCCTTAAAAAACACAGAACATGGGATGTCAGAGTGAAATCTCTTGTCAGTGCTTTTGGCTTTAATATTAAACAAAATCTAAAACATCTGGGGAAGGAATAGATTTATGTCCATCTTTGTGGGATGAACATGAGGTTTGTTCTATGCAAAATGGCCGCATTAGAGCAAATGGCTAGTGGCGTGTCCTGTTGTGATTGCTAAATACTGGAAAATGGTGTCACTGTGAAATAGGCAGCTCTGACATTTTTTAGCATGAATGAGGATTCTTCTTTGTTCATTTAGTGCGCCTTTTATCCCATGCTTTTTGACCGTGTCATAAAAAAAAGAACAGTTTTAAGCAAAAAAAATAAAACCCATTCGTAGTTTTTGTTATAGCCGTTTCTTTTTCTTTTATTCCAGTTAAAAAATTTAAGCTTTGAGGAGCTGCAGATGAGACTGAAAGCTCTGGACCCCATGATGGAGCGAGAGATCGAAGAACTGAGACAGAGGTACAATGCAAAGAGGCAACCCATCCTAGACGCAATGGATGCCAAGAAGAGGCGGCAGCAGAACTTCTAATGGGCGCGTACAGACTCCAGCCCTTATTTCCATTTGGACACATGCAATTTCTTGGACTCCTGAAGGAAAATGATGTTCCCATCACGCAGTTATGTTATTTTTTGCATATCCCAATGACACAGTAGTTGAGAAAGCGACTTTATATTGCTCTGTTCATTCTTTCCCAGTCCCGGTTCAACATAAGCAGTGTTTGACTTGGTTGTATTTTAGTTTGTCCTTGGTTAAGCTGCACTGGGCTATGGATTGGAGTAAGTGTCCTCAAGCGGGACTTGTTTTTATCATTTGCCTCTTTTGTTTTCCCCTCTGTTCTTTGCCGAACACTTTCTCTGGGCCAGTAAACAGTGTTGTCCCTCTGCTACCAAAGCTGAGATTCAGCACTGTATCCACTTAGCTTCAGGTATCTGGAAAGTCCCAGATTCAATGCATTTGGGGAAGATTTAAACAAACCTCATGGTCTATTAACATGCACAGCAAGCATCTGAAGCCAGCTTCAATATACCTGTAGATATCTTTCAGGGACACGTGTAAAGCACCTTTGGTAAATTGAAGTTTGCCTTAAAATGACACATATCTATTTATTCATTTGTGTTTCATGACATTGTGATACGCATTAATGACCAAAACACATTGTGTGCTTGCACTTCTATGGACATAATTAAGGTTTCTTCTCAGATATGTCCGCGATTGGTGTATGTGTTTTTTACAGTTCCTAATCTGTGAGGAAGGTTTGATCACTTCACTATTCTGTTACACAGCATTCAAGCACCTTGGTGGCGTGACAGTTTTTAAGATGATGCTGAAGCATGCAAGGTCCAACGGGTAGGGCGGCTATTGGCAACATAATAGGGAGCTATCCAGTAGCTACTTAAACAGGGAATGGCAAAGAGAGTTGCCTGCTAGGCTGAGCCTATGGGGGAGGCTACCCAGCATGCCCCATGCAGCATATTCAATCTCTTAGCATCCCTACCAGTTGAAGATTATTAGCTGGAAAACCTAACCCCATTGTTTTATGTAGACTATTCTTTCTACGTGGGCATAGAGTGAAACATCTGGCTTTTAAGTGAACCATTTATACATTTTAATATTTATGACATTGTATCTAAAATTTTAACTAAAATCATTGGCCAAGTTTTGCTCAGTGGGCTAAAGGCACCATTCTGTACCTTTCGTTAGGAATCAAGGACCTTTTTTTGAGTGGGTCTATTGGTTCTTGAGCACACAGTGTCAGTATGGATGTTGCACATTGGTTGGGCGCATGACTTGGTGGGAGAAATATTAGTTACAGTAATAAAGGGATATTGCCATCACATAACTGCCCACCTTTTACTCTGATACCATCTGATAATAATTGCACAAGCTTTTGCAATATTCTGACTCTTTACCTTGCATTAAAACAGTGACTGTCAAACTTTTTCAGTTAAGGCTGATGCCACACGTGGCGTTTTTACGTTGCGTATTTTCTCAGCCTAAAAACGCCGCACAAGCCACACAGCCCCTGACTATGGCGTTTTTCAGCCTAGTACTGGTGACGTAGCAAATCCCGTTTCCCATGGTGCTAATAGTGCGAAATAGTAAAAAACGCCGCGTATTTCCGCAAGGTCTGGCATCTTCCTTTGTGTATACATAGGAATAGGTTGCTGTGCAAATAGTGGCGTATGTCGGCAAACGCTTGAAAAATCCGTGGTAAGGCCATTCTCCACTATTCTTTCTCCAGGCTGAGCCTCCTAGCAGCTTGCTCCAAGCCCCTCTGTTTGGGGACTGCATTAGAGGTTCACTTTGCTTTTATATTCATCTGAGTTTTCTAATCTCCCTTAATCTCAGTTAGCGTTATGGCACCCTGGGTGTATCCTGCAATAGTGTATTACATCTGGTAGAGGATGGTGATGGATCCATACTATGTATGTTCCCGTAAGCTATCAACCTTAAATCAGCCAGTGGCTCTTCAAGAAAACAGCGTAGTTAATGAACCATTTAGTAAATCCTTCCCTCCCCCAACTACACGTTCACACAATATTTCAAATTCTTTTAATGCAAAAGTGAACCCTTTTTGGTTCTGATGACAGTATCCCTTTCTTTGCTTGTTTTTCCATAAAGCTTAGTGCTGGGGCGATCATTTACTTGCGATGTCTTGAAATTAGATCACTCTGGGGACATTTGCCTTAATGAAGGTTTTATTTTCTCATTAGCCTATACAATAAGCTATTTTTTATTATTTTATTTGAGCTAAATGAAAGTATTTTTAATCTGCTTTTACCCATTATCTCTAATGGTTTTATTTTTTGTGGGGGTGGCTGTGTGGGAGCAGGGTAGTATTTAGGTGCTGTCCTAAGCATCAGACCTCAGCCCCCTCCCTTCCTTCAGCTCCAGTTGTGCTGTGTGTGTGCAGATTGCTGGAGATAAAGGTACCCCCCCACAACCGTGCCACCAGGTTTAGCCACAAGTACATGGGACCAGTTATGCAGAATGTTCGGGACCTGGGGTTTCATTATATCTTAGTTGGGATCAAATACAAGGTACTGTTTTATTATTACAGAGAAAATAGAATCCATTTTTAAAAATTAGAATGATTTGTTTGTAATGGAGTCCATGGGAGATGGCCTGTCCATAATTACGAACTTTCTGGATAACGGGTTTCTGGATAATGGATCCCATACCTGTACCTAGTGGAGGACTATGGCAATTTGTTTTCCCTACCATAACGGCATCTGCCAAGGGCTGTGCACCTGAAGTTGCCATAAGCATGGGGCCTCAGGCCTGTATGGTAAATACCACCCTCTATGGGACTATTCTATATTGGTATTAGACAAAAGCTATCTCTGGGAAGTACCTGTGTCTCCCCCTTTCATTCAAGGCTCTGACAGTTGGTGCCACTTACCTGGCTTATATGTTGTGGGTAGTCCTAAGAGATGTGGTATCTATGCCTTAAGGCTTCTGAAAAAATAATTCAAATAATTTCTGTTAAATGACCCTATAGCACAGGGGTCCCCAACTTTGTCTCTGTGCTTCCAAAACTTGCTTCTAAGCCAAGAATTCAAAAATAAGCACCTACTTTGAGGCCCCTGGGAGCAACATCCAAGGAGGTGACATTTGCCCCCGAGCCACTGGTTGGGGTCACTGCTATTGGAGATGGCCTTTGCATATTTCCAAGCTTTCTGGGTTTGAGGATAAGAGATCCCACATCTGTACAGAATATACAAGAGCACCCATTGGTCCATTTGTTTTCTCCAGACTGAGAGTAGAGTTGTCTGTGCCTGACTGGGCAACAAGAACTAACAGGTTTGTACGTCCCTGACTTTTAAGGGCAGCGCATTTTAAGCACCCAGGGCAATCATGTATTTTATAGAGAAAATTCTTGCATGTGAATTTAGTGACTACAGCTGGAATATTCAGAATGTGATATCTATTTAACATCTTTAGGATTTTATTTAGGGGATCAATAGGTTTAACCTACCAAAGATTCTGCTGATAAAACTGCTCCTCTTATCTGAGATCCATTTCCCTCCCTGTGTATGAGAAGCACGCACAGTGAGTGTTCAGGTTATGCAGCTCATGTTATTGCCATAGGAAGTACATAGCTTGAATGCACCATTGAAATCACTTGGCCGCAGGGCAAACTCTTCCTTTGGAGCAGGAGATTTAGGTTTGTGGCCATAAGGAAATGATGAGGAAGGTATAACACCCTGATAAGTGAGGCATCCACCAAAGACACCAGTCGTCTCTTCCTATATTGCCTTACCGAATTAAAGAGTTAACAGTGGTGCCTTTAATACAATCAGTGCCCAGGTGTTTTCTGGGTAATTCCTTCCTTGCTGTTCTACTGTCTCTCTGACTTTTGTACGTGTGTTGCTAAGTAATTGGGTGCCCATGTTACTACAGCACTATCTGAGCAGCCGACAAGCACATACAAACGCTTTTACCAATCAGGGAACTTTCTGGTGGAACATTTTTGGCCTGAATAGAGGCGTATAATGTCCTGAAATGTGTGTATGTGTTTGTGTACACAGCAAGGAGCATCTGTAGGAAGTTCCACCTGCCTCTCTGCCCACGCATGCTGCCCCACTAGTCCCATGTTGGCCCACCCCGCAATCAAAGTGGAACTTTCCAATTGGGCAGAAGGCGGGCCTAGAGCTGTGGAAATCCTACTTTATGCACTGTACAGAACCAATGCACACATACCATTGTCTTCAAGGTATCTTCCCTATGTTGCCTGGGCTTTGGCGGTGGCAAACTCCTCTCTACTGCCATTTTATCACTTTCCGGGACCAATTGCTTTAGAATTACAGTATGTGAATTTAGGTCATTAACCTTCCGCTCTTGTAGGGAAGGCCTGGGTGCTGGAGCACCTCCGTGCATTTGTTTTTATGTCTCCGTTATACACGGATTCTTCCTTCTGTTGTTGGGATGTTCGGCTGTCGCGCTGCCTCGGCTCAGACCTGTGAATACGCTGTATGTTCGTAGCATACTTTCCTTTCATCACAGAAAACCTGCAATGCTTTTGTCTGAATTCTATGGGTTTTTTTTTTACATTTTGTTTCTGTTAGACGTTTGTATTTGGTAAGCTCTAGATATGTGTTAATGTTTTATTCTCTGAGTGGTGTGCACGTCTGTAATCATTCCATGCAATCTATCCTTTAGCCCCGCTCCCTGCTTCCAGGCAGGATTCCAGAACGTTACAAACCTTTTCCATTTGGAGACCTCTCTGGGGCATAAACGGGTTCAAATAACCACTTCGACAGGTCTTTTCCTTTTAATTTTGCTTTCTATAAAAAAGTCCTTTTAATATATAACATTCAGAACATATTGAGCAAGAATAAAAAATTGTCATTTTCACATTGTTTGTGGGCCTTTCTTTTGTATAACACAATGTATATTAATGACTAATAGTATTGGAATGGTATGGGTATCTGATGTATTGGACTCCACTGATGTAGGTACACATTTCCTCCACTGCCGTAACCCAAAGCTAATAGTATGTTTTCTATACTAGTGATGTGGGGCTGAAATCCTTCTGATAACATGGGATAGGGAGGCATCACTAAGCAATGTATGAATTAAAAACACTGACACCATTCACTGTGTGGAGAGAGGCCACAGCTGATCTTTAATGATATATTGCATCTATAAAGTACTGCATTTAATTCATTGGATATATAACTTGAACTTACACAACAATATTGCATGTGAGAACCACAGTCAAGCTCTGTTTATTTGCAGAGCCCACCATTTCATTAAGTTCTACCATAAATCAGCCAGAACACTTATTGTTTACATCCGCAATATCATTCCAAAGGCCTTTTCTGATTAGTAAAGACTTTTTGGCTGTGGCATTTTTTTAATTTTTTTTTATTTAAATAACTGTAGGGTAGGAGATTTGCTCCGAATTGATCCCAAGCTGCACTGACAATGAGAGCAGGTACTCTCCTTTATTTATAAACTCTGCTTACCGGAGATGCGGGAACGGCTGGACAATCTGCACTAGCTCTTATTGGGGTAAAAAAATGTTTTCTAGTCTATGAAGGGGGGGTTTAAAAACCCTTAATTTAACTCTCTGTGTCCTGCCACCATCCCATGCCCACAAAGGGGCAATTTGCCCCCCAGTGGGACATACTCTCACCAAACCTGAGCCAAGCCCCCCCGCATTGCAGTGATTGATATACTAGTGCCTGACCTGCCCACCTCTGGATGCATAAAGTGGCCAGCTTTTCTGCTATCACAAGTGGGGTAGGACAGGAAAGCTTGGAGGGGCTTGGGTCTGGGATTTAAGTACAGAGGCCCAAAGAGCCCCCCACCAGCCCAATAAATAGCGACTGTCTATGGCATCTTACAGCAGCCCCTCACCCACACATCAGGCCCTTCATCCACCCTCTGTAAGGGCAATGTCTCCGCACAAACCTGCCCCACTAAAGCTCCAGCAGGATTCGGGTGAACTGCACATAGCTAATATACAGGTATAAGTCATGTGACATAAGTCACATATCATTAAGCACAATGTATAATTGTTAATGTCATTAAGGAGGCTATAATTTTGTTTAACATTTGCAGTGTAATTGTAAATACAATGGAGTAAAGGAATACACAAGATTTAGGGTAAAAACCTGGACCCCAGCGCAACTCTGACGTGTTTTTTTTAATTTGTACTGAGAGAGCTAAGCGAGCCCGGGGGCAGACGCATCAGTTCCGGCAGGGCGCTCAGTGATGGAGGCGAATAAATCTGCTGCTTTTTCATGAGGAAAATTGCCTCATAGTGAGGAGAAAGGCTTGGAAATCTGAAAAAAGTTCAAATGACTGGTATGTATGTATGGATGGATTGATTGGTTCCTTCGACAAGGCCAAGGAAAGTACTAGGTTGCCTCTAAATATTAAAGGGGAATGCCACCCAAACACAACTTAAACTTTTTTTAAAGTAAAAATAATAACATAAAACATAGTTTGCATTGACTGACTGCTTTGAAACAGATTTAACTGCCCTCAGTCTGCCTTCAGCCTGCATCCTCGCAATCCCACAATTCCCTGCACATGTGATGGCAATAAGGAAAGGAACATCACAGTGCAAGGCATTGTGGGTTATATAGTTCCTGCATGCTGTCTGTAAGCTGTGGAGAAGTTGTTACAATTTGTAACATTAGTGTTTTAGTCCCTCCTCCCCTGCCAGGATTTCAAATGATAGAGAAAGAACTGTTTTGCATTTTACAGTGATGGGTATATTAGGGGTTTCTGTGTTGTGTAGGGGTCTTTAGCAAATTTTGGTTTGGAAGCCAAAGTTCCCCTTTAATATAAAGTATGAGAAGGCAGTTTAATCAACTGATCTCCAGAAACAGATATTCCAGTTTGTTGTTGGACATTGGGCCCATGTGGATTGTATATTAATGTGGGGGGAAAGTCCAGTATCCCATAGAACCTGAAACCTGAAGGTAAAGCCAGTAACAGTTTGCTGCTGATTGGTTGCTGGGGGTTACTGGACCATGGCAAGTTTTGTTCTTCGTTATCGCTATTAATGTCAGGGCTGTTTTACTGTGCTGCTTTATACAAAGATATAAATCCCAAGATTATTAATAACATACAAACTTGCCAGTATGCCATTAATAGTGTGTTTCAGGGTAGATAGAGGTGTGGGGAATGTATGCTTCCTAGGTTAGGCTTACCCGATCACTGGAAACCCAGCTTGAAGGGCTGCGCTAATTGCAGTATAATTAAAACGCAATCGTTTTTTAGGAAGTGTCCCTGAATTTTCAAGTGATCTGTTCACCCTCTCCTGGGTGGTAGTTAATAGTGACAAAATGGGAAAGTGGCTGGGTCACTATGTGCAGGTAATTATCAACCACAAATCTGCAGTCACTGTGCAGCCAATCACTGGTGTAAGTCAAACAGCAGAACTGCCTGTTCCAGCCAATGGTTGGTGGTGGGATTACCTGATATGAACATGTTACTAGTTCTGCAGGGAATCTGAGGGCTCTCCTGCGTGTCCTGAGCCCTGCAATAAACTTGGGAACACCCCACAGCAAAACATTAGGTGGTTCTGCCTTTTTTATGTTGTGAATCTGACAGGTTAGAGAGAAACCGAACAGGCCATAGCAGCCTCCCCTACCCTCAGCTTCATGTGCCTTCACCCAGCCCCCTGACCCCCCAACATCCCACGTCTTACCCAAGGTGAGCCCACCCAACCTGTATAAGGCACATACAATAAAGTATATTTACACCTAATTAATAAACCATATCCACTGACTCCAGTTACCAGTAATGTAAATATAGAAAGTGCTGAAAAGGAAAATGAGTTTTTCTGCCACAAGTGCTGAAAGGCAGTGATGTTCCGTCTCTACCTGACCCTTTGGCTTCTGGTCCAATTCAGCCCCAGTCCCAGTGCCTGTATGTAGGAGAGACTCGGCTGCACAATGAGCAGACAGAAGTTCCAGCTTTACAGGAGAGATTGGAAATGTCTTATATTTTGTCCTTGAATACTTGGAATGTTTTCTGCCTAAAATGAATGTGTTCTGTGACAGAGTAGGTTAGACGCACCCGACAGTACATCTCCGCATTGGCTGAAGTACAGCCTCTATTGTACAGGCACACTGGCATTCTGTTTCCCAGACAGGATCATTTAGATACATACATTACATACATAATTGCTTTGGAATTTACAGCATCATTTAAGTAAATGTAGTGATAAAAAGTAAATATCCACTACAAGTTGTGATTCATGCCGGTACTTGCATTTTATCTTGCAGTCATTTTAGTTGTCAAACGCCCACGTATTGGCCCAGGAGCTATAAATGTATTAAAGTCATTCAATCAGAGGAGGACTCTTTGAGTAATAGCTCACCTTGAGTATGCAGTGCAGGTTTGGGCTCCAGTCCTTAAGAAGGATATTAATGAGCTGGTAAAGGGGATGGAAGGGTTAAACTATGAGGTTAGACTGTCAGGGTTGGGGTTGTTTTCTCTGGAAAAGAGGCGCTTGCGAGGGGACATGATTACTCTGTACAAGTACATTAGAGGGGATTATAGGCAGATAGGGGGTGTTTTGTTTTCCCATAAAATAATTACCCAGATACCTCACTGGGATAGTGAAACTGTAAATGCAGCGAAAGGAAAGCGAAAATAGGACATTCCCTGTGGCAGCATAGTAAATATGCAGAATCAAACAAGACTCTTGCACACATTTTCATTTCAGGCTGTAAGTTTGTGCTATAAAGGGAACGTGGGCTGCTTCCATCCGGGGGTGTCTGTGTGCATCTGTCTGCTCAGATTAAACCCTCAGAGGCAGAGATGTGCGGCCAGTGTCCATCCGAGTGCAAATGTATAAAAATAGCATCGTCTGTACCCAGAGAGGGCACTGCCAAGTTGGGGCGGCAAAATCAGCCATGGAAGTGAGTGTCCTAATCCAATTAGTAATGATAAACAAGTCATCAGCAGCACTTTTATACAAGTGAGAGTATTCCCCACTGTCTGGCTGAGGCATTTATATTACGTGCTAATGAAATAAAGCCTGGGCAGCTGATTATTTATGTTTGGGCTTATTGGATCAGTGCTACATCTGCGCCCCGGGGTCCCAGGCTGTAGGTCCTGCTCCCAACCGCAAGCCATCAATGTATCTTTGGATCATGACACAAACATTGTTCTTTGTTTTTCTATTAAAGAGAAACTCTGGGTTCGGATCCAAAATCTGTTAAAGAGCCCCACACAACTCAGAAACCCCTAATATACCTCTCACTGCAATCTATTCCTGCAATCCTGGCAGGGGAGAAGGGACTAAAACACTGATGTTACAAATTGTAACAACTTCTCCACAGCTTACAGACAGCATGCAGTAACTACATTACCCACAATGCATTGCCCTGTGATCTTCCTTTCCTTATTGACAGCATGTGTGCAGGGAATTGTGGGATTGGGGGGAGGCAGGCTGAGGGCGGGCGACTACTGTTACATTTTATTTGAGTCACAAACTAGTCAGCCAGATCAGCAGGGGAACAGGGGGCGGGGCTTAGGTAACTGTTCCAAACCATATTGTTGCATTAAAAAGCTGCCTATTTTTCAATTGATATATTTTGCAAAGTTGCTTGAAATTATGTTTACTTTTCAAAAAGCACAAGTTGTGTTTGGGTGGAGTTTCCCTTTTCATAAAGACTTTTTTTTATAGATATTTACATATTTTATGATGGATATGAAACATAGGGATGTACATAGTCTCTCCTGTCTCCCCAAAGCTACAAAGAGCTGCTGCGACAACACGGAGATCCTGTTATTATCTAATGGGCGACGCAGTACAGGTAAGGCTGCATTAACACTTGTGTGTCGGTTTCACACAGAGAATGGAACCTGGAAAAGGAAGTTTCCGCTCATCTGTTCAAACACTTGAGGGTCACAGCACTAAATATAGAAACATTGTACATTAGGGGGGAAAACCTCTCTGCAAATTGATGTAGAGAAGGCCAAACAAACACCCAACAAGCTGCCTTTCAGCCTCCCCCGGGGAAACATACTGTCAGTCAGGCTCCTTTTGGTAAGGCTCTGCGCTCTGGTACTGATCCATGGGCTCAAACGGGTAAATAAAGGCAAAGAGGTGCAGCAGCATCAAGAAATGAGAGAGGCACAGTTTGCATTAAGATATTGAGCATTCCATGGCCCAGATTCACTACATGTATATTTTGCAGGTACAGGTTTTCCAGAATGCTCGGGATCGAGGGTATTCCGGTTAAGGGGTCTTTCCATAATTTGGATCTTCATTCCTTAAGTCTACTAAAAAAAATCAATAAAACATTAATAAAACCCATCAGGATTGTTCTGCCCCCAATAAGGATTATTTATATATTAGTTGGGATCAAGTACAAGGTACCGTTTTATTATTACAGAGAAAAGGGAATCATTTAACCATTAAATAAACCCAATAGGGCTGTTCTGCCCCCAATAAGGGGTAATTATATCTTAGTTGGGATCAAGTACAGGTACTGTTTTATTATTACAGATAAAAGGGAATCATTTAACCATTAAATAAACCCAATAGGGCTGTTCTGCCCCCAATAAGGGGTAATTATATCTTAGTTGGGATCAAGTACAGGTACTGTTTTATTATTACAGAGAAAAGGGAATCATTTAACCATGAAATAAACCCAATAGGGCTGTTCTGCCCCCAATAAGGGGTAATTATATCTTAGTTGGGATCAAGTACAGGTACTGTTTTATTATTACAGAGAAAAGGGAATCATTTAACCATTAAATAAACCCAATAGGGCTGTTCTGCCCCCAATAAGGGTAATTATATCTTAGTTGGGATCAAGTACAGGTACTGTTTTATTATTACAGAGAAAAGGGAATCATTTAACCATTAAATAAACCCAATGGGGCTGTTCTGCCCCCAATAAGGGGTAATTATATCTTAGTTGGGATCAAGTACAGGTACTGTTTTATTATTACAGAGAAAAAGGAATTCATTTTTTAAAATTAGAATTATTTTCCCATAATGGAGTCTAGGGCAGATGGCCTTTCTGTAATTTGGAGCTTTCTGGATAACAGGTTTCTGGATAATGGATCCCATCCCTGTATTTTGATTTCTCCATATGGTCAGTGGATTTTTGCATTTCTGCAACACAAACAAAGCTTCTGCCTCAGTAAAGAGAGAAAAACTTGATTTAAAAGACCTTTGGCCATTTGCAATAATTAGATTGCGCTGAAAATCAATCTAATTTGTAGCCTCCGGCGCATAGTGAGTCACACTTCCAAGGGTATTTCAAGCGCCGATGCAGCGCGGCAGATTAGATTTGTTGTTCAGCGACACTTTGCCATGTGAAATTGTTCTGTCTTCAAAGGGAATATTCATATCCTCCCCGTACTTGGACTAAGCTATATGTGTATTCTGTCTTTCAGCTGAGGCAGAACAGTTTATTAGTGAAGCTGGCTTTGTACTATAGATTATTTCATGCCCCCCCCCCCCCCCCCCCTTACAAACACATGGCAGTGGGGGTCATTTATATAATTCATGCAGCGGATATTTGTTTTGCAAACAGTTGCTTTGTGCACATTTTCCCCTAAACGCTTACATTTTGCACTGCTGTGCCGTCTTTCCTTTTTATCTTGTCTAAGCTTTATAAATGTAAACACGGGCAGGTAAATATGTTCTCTGTGTGAATAATTCTCTGCTGCATGAATTTTATAAATGACCCCCAGTGTTCAAGTCTGCCCCCCCCTATCACTTGCAGCAGTTGGAAGATGCCAGTCACTGGGGCCATTGGGTTTGATATCCCCCTGATATGTAATTCTTTATTACTGAGAGTAAATAAATATATTTATCTTATTGGATGTGCATTTATTTAACCAAATCCTTACAGAATCATCTGTAACTGACATCTCACTCATCAGCTCTCAGATGGGCAAATAAACACCTGAAGCCACAAAGGCTCATTTACAAATACAACTGCAAGGGCAGTCACACTAACATGGACCCAAGTTGTTTTGGGCTTTGATACCATAAAAAAAAAAGTAACACCCTCCCCTTTATGAACATTGTAGCCACAACCTTTACTCTCCATAGGGTTGCAATGGCGCTGGCATTGTTGAAAAACTGGAGAGTTGCATTTTGGGTAATAAAAAATGGTTATTGCTTCTAAAATGGTACTTTCCACACTGCACTTGCAGTCATATATGACCACCTACACCTACGGTCTCAAGTAAACGTTAAAGGGGCTGTTCACTTATAAATGAACTTTTTATATGCTGTAGAGAGTGCTATTCTGAAACATTTTGAAATTTGTTTTAATTTTTTTTATTATTTGTGGTTTTATTATTTCGCTTTATATTTATCAGCTCTGCAGTTTTTGGAATTTTAGCAGCTATATGGTTGCTAGGGTCCATATTACCCTATCGACCAGGCAGTGGTTTGAATTAGAAACTGGAATATGAATATGTGGGGGTCTGAATATAAAGATAAGTATTAAAAAGTAACAATAACAATGAAATTGCAGCCTCACAGTGTAATAGTTTTTGGCTGCTGGGGTCAGTGACTCCCATTTGAAAGAGATACAAAATGGAGATCAATTGAAAGGTTTGTAAGAACTGGCCGTTCTTTAACATGCTAAAAGTTCACCCCCTTAAGCCATGGTTGTACCCTCTCATGAACCTGGTTCTCTGACCTGCTGTTTATGCCCACACCTCCAAAGCAGGGCCGGGTCTGTGGGCAGGTAGAATATGTACATTCCCCTAGGTTTGTCCCTTCTCTGTCCGACACACTGAAACTCCCTGAAACTTCAGGCAGCTGTTGGGTGGCACGTATGGGTATAGGGAAGATTATTAGTGGGGGCTTGGCACTGCTCCAATGCACTGAACAGCGCTGCAACGGTGGGTTTGCTCCTCTATCACAGCTTGCACCAAGGCACTTCTGCAGTCACTAGTGACCCCCGTTGTGTTCATGAGAAAAGCTCTAAGGAGCAATACAAAGAATATGCTTCCATACAAATGACAGCGGCAGTTCCCACTTGAGAAGATCACAGGGCTGTACTTGTATTACACGCAGGGCAGTGCCAAACGACTTCTGGTGTATAATCAGTGTTCCACAGTTCAACAAAGCTTAGATAAACAGTGCCGGGGACAGAGGAACTCCCTTGTCTAAGCGAAGCCATAAGTAGCCGAGAGAGTGAACTCGCAGAAGCAATACATGCAATCAAACGTGTCCCTAGATGCCTCCTGGCCTCTGCCTTCAACAACTGGGTCTGGCTATAGTGTGCACAGAGCCGCGGCCTGGTTTCTGTCAGGAGCAGGATAGAAGCCAAAACAACATGGTTCCTTTTAACTTAAAGCCGTTACGTGTGCAAATTTATTTCTGTACATTTTGTGACCGACACGAGGCTGATGGAGGCCAAGGAAATCATCTATGGAAGACATAGTTGGTAAAACAATCCACATTTGTGAACCTTGCGAACATCTGTATACAAGATGGCTTGTCTGTGACAGGTCTGCACATATGGCGCTTACATGCAGAAGGCTTTACAATTACCAGAGTACCGGGCACTGGTGGTTTGGACCTTTGATCACCTGTCATGCTGCTACCAATGAAAATGACTGCCATTGGCTGCTTTGTTGTTATTTCTTTAGTGTATAAGCAAGGATAAGCGTAGTTGTACATCACAAAGATTTCCACTATGTACACTGAGTTCAGAAATGAAAAGCTGCTAAATGTAGAAAATACTTTGCATTATCTCATTGTGAGCCCAGTACTTGTTCTGCCCAATTTTCATGTTACACCCTGAGCCTGAAGGATTCAGTCCCCATCTCCATCGCCATTTTTATTTAATGAACCTAAATATTATGCTTGGAAGCACAGGCAAAATATAGGGGGGACGAGGAGCTTAATATTCAGAGCTCATTCCACTTTATATTGAATAGGAGACTTTTGTTTCCCAAATGGGAATAAAGGTATGTACCATTGGGTGACTTGAACGTTTCACTCCTGAGTTTCCATGGCGCAGTGTAGAGGTGGGTTGTTGCAGGGAATATCTACATAACCAAGAACAGGTATTGTTATAATTAATGATGAACTAAAGTTTTCACCAGGTTTCACTCCCATGGCTGCTAAAATAAAAAGTTGCACAGAAACTGCCCATTGACTTCAATGCCTTTTGCAAATTTTTGCCACTTCTCATATTTTTTGGCAAATCGACATGGGACATATTCGCTCATTATTAGCTATAATTATTAAAGGCCCCTATCACTTACTCATATACTGGTCAACTTTATCAGGAGCCAGTGACCTGCCTGTTTGTAGAGTGTGGGAGGAAACTGGGGTACCTGGAGGAATCCATTCATTCTGGGGAAGAAAATACAAACTCCTTGCAGACAGGGCACTGGCTGGAATTGAACCTGGGGTCACAGTGCTGAACGGTAGAACTAACCTGTGCTGCCCAATATCATTGTGGTAGCGAATTCATAACTGACGAAGAGCCTATGGGCTCCAACACTAAACTCAAGTCCAAGCAGAGTCTTTCTGCTTTCTGTATTTACTGCAGTTACCCAACACTCAATAACATTCTCCTTATTATGAAGATTTCCCCATGGGCCCCACAATGCCCAGTGGAGCCCAATGAGCTGAAGTGGAGCTTACAGTACCTTTGGTTACACAGTTTGTGTTGCATTACCAGATTTATTTGAGGGAAGGAAAAATATAAGAAAAAAATGACTTAACGACTTAATGCAATTTATCAAGCTTACTTATGGATGTATAATGGCCATTGAAATCATTCAGGGTTGTTCTGTAAGAGACAGTATTGGGCAGTCGCCTGTCCCAGAAAGAGTTGAATAATTAATGTGGCTGCCGGCTTACTCTCACTAACCATAAAGGGGAAAACTGCATTCAATAAAAACAACCTCCTTGTAGAAAGACGGTTAATGAGGTTGAAAGTGGATCGGCCATTCTTAGAATCTGTTAGCTGGAGCATTAGGAAGCCATAAATCCTGCTGACATTAGTAGCAGTTTTGGGCCAGACGGGCCCAGGATCCTTGGATCAATATCCTTTGTGTGGTTAAATGAGTTCTTTTTAGCCTGGATGGATCTGTAGCGCCCACTTTACCTTGCTTTGTTATCAAAAAGGTGGTTAAAAATAATCTTTTTTCATTTTCGAAAACCAATAATATACCGGGAAAATGAGACACAAGCAAAAAACATTCACTTACATCAATTGGCACTGAATTCAGTGGGATTCATCCTAATGGAATGGTTGGTTCCTATCCTACAGTGCAATGTGCTGAGTGCCGCTCAGTAGAATATTGAATTAGGCCCCCAGCAAATAAGCCAACTGGCCAGGCCCTCAAAACATTTGGTGGTGGAGACTCTCATTAAACTCTTCCAATCCTCTCCATCTCCAAACAGAAAGCATTAAACCATGTTTTGGAGAAGAGACCAACTAATCTGAAGTGAGCACCACATTGCTGGATACCCAGGAGCGCTCCATGCTAAATTACCCATTACACAGTAATTACTTTTTCATGAGTTATAGATTAGTGCAATGCATCATAGAAGCAGCTTTAACAAATTGCTTTTTTTTCTTCATTTTTCCCATCAAAACATAGTTATAGAAATGGTTACGTTGTTATGTGCCCAGACCTGAAGCATTGGTGTTGGGGAAGGTTTTGCCTCCAGAGGCTCCTGAAGAAGAATCTTAGCTCTTCTATGGGATCTATCACACAGCCTACTGAGTTCATCTTCTCTTTGGAGATTGTATTCATGTGTTCCAAGATGAAGAAAATTGGAATGTGGGGCAAGAATATTCTTTGTCCCCAGTTAAGGAAAATACTTGAGTAATACCCACACTGGTAGGTGTTCAATTCTCAGTAGTCCTTGTAGTATGAAGAATACTATCACTACCATACTACCAATAAGGGAGGGAAGACCACTAGTGCTTATTCAGAAAGCTATTTTTCCCATGGTCTGAATGCACGCTGAACCTTGCGCCATATAAAAAATCCAGTGGGGGAGGGCCGGCTCTGTTCCTACTGGTTACTAGAGGGAAGGTGGAAAGGACAGACCGCTGTTGCAACCTACATATGACATTGCTTGCTAACTTGCCCATCTAAATGACACGTAAAGGGTTAGTTTACCTTTGAATTAAATTTTTATTAAATTTAATTGTCTAGTATTATGTATACATTGATATTCTAAGAAAATTTGCAGTTGGTCTTCGTTTTTTTATTTTTTTATTTTTTTATTTTTTTTCAGTTATTTGGCTCTCCATCTCGTTATTTCAGCAGCTATCTGGTTGCTAGGGTCTTATTTACTCTAGCAACCAGCCAGTGGTATGAACTAGAGATGGGAATATGAATAGGAGAGGGCCTTCATAAAAAGTAACAATGACAATAAAACTGGAGCCTCACAGAGCAGTAGTTTTTGGCTGCCGGGGTCAGTGACCCCCATTTGAAAGCAAATAATTCAAAAACTGTAAAAAAATAAAACCAAATGCAAAGTTAATAGCAACTGGGGATTCTATAAAATACTAAAATTAACATAAAAGTGAACAAGCCTTTAAAATTAGGGGAGATGCCTATGTGCCCCCCCCCCCCCCCATGAATACAGTGTTGGCAGATACAGGCAGCGCTAGGTTCTTTGGGGCAACGCAGGTCTCTGTGCTCCTGTTCCTCGCACTTAGCACCCCGTCCTTCTTGCTGGTAAATGACCGCTAATATGGGTCAAAATGGTTATATTGTGTATTGGCTGCAGAGTATTTATAAAGTGCATCACATTATGTCAATCGGACCCGGTTATTTTAAACATAACAAAGACCGTGGGCCCCATTGCCCCAAACGCCACCAGTTACTTATTCCCCCGTTATTCCAGTGCTTGTCAGACCCCCTCCCTCCCAGTGGTTGTTTAAGTGCCCCCTTAGTTCATGACAAGGTTACAGATATAGGAAGATGTGTGTTTATCAGTTATTAAACCATACGTAACATTAATATACATTTATACGTAGCCAACTCATTCTGCGCTGCTGCATTTCCCAGAATATCTAGGGCAGCAAACAAGCTCTCAGCCAAGTTACAGCCTAAATCTCCAATCTGCATTTCAGTTGCCTCTAGTAGAGCAAACAGCCATCTTCCCAGATCCCCCCTAACTGACTGCTACTAGGGACCCCCTAGGGGAACCTGCCCCCCAGTCCGGGCTGTGCCGCCCAATCTTCCCCTCACATTACTGTTTTATTGCTGATGTTGGGGGCGGAAATCTCCCGCTCAGGTGCAACACTGACTCACACACAGTTGTTTTGTTGTCGTATTTCTGGTGCTTATTTCTTCTTTAACAAATACTGATGTTTATTTTCCAATTATCTGTGTATTGTGCCCAGTAATTCACTCAGATTGCTGAACATGAACAATTGAATATACAGATATAATTTTGTTTTTAAGATTTAAGACCCTCTCCTGTAATATACTCTCAGCTGCAGTGGGGTGACAACCAGGTGACAGGGGGCCCGGACCTTGGGGTCTGCTTCCTCCATAGCAGTGAAGAAATCCAAGGTTTGCCACCTGGATGATATTTCACCAGCCTAGCCACCTCCTGTCCCCTCTGCCTCCTATTCCCTTTCTAACCTGCCCCACTCAGTATCTCCCTTTATAAGCAGCCCTCCACAGACATGCCCACCCCCTATTTACATCACAGCTCCGCCCCTGATATCATGGACCCACCCCTGCTCTGGCTGGTACACAGGAGATTCGTCAGGGAGCAGGTAGTGGGCAGGCATAAGGCTCCGGTGGGGGAGCAGGTAGTGGGCAGGCATAAGTCTCCCGTGGGGGGGGGAGCAGGTAGTTGGCAGGCATAAGGCTCCCGTGGGGGGGGGGAGCAGGTAGTGGGCAGGCATAAGGCTCCCGTGGGGGGGGGGGGGAAGCAGATAGTGGGCAGGCATAAGGCTTCGGTGGGGGGGAGCAGGTAGTGGGCAGGCATAAGTCTCCCGTGGGGGGGGGGGAGCAGGTAGTGGGCAGGCATAAGGCTCCCGTGGGGGGGGGGGAGCAGGTAGTGGGCAGGCATAAGGCTCCCGTGGGGGGGGGGAGCAGGTAGTGGGCAGGCATAAGTCTCCCGTGGGGGGGGGAGCAGGTAGTGGGCAGGCATAAGGCTCCCGTGGGGGGGGGAGCAGGTAGTGGGCAGGCATAAGGCTCCCGTGGGGGGGGGAGCAGGTAGTGGGCAGGCATAAGGCTCTGGTGGGGGGGGGAGCAGTTAGTGCGCAGGCAGGAGTTTGAGTAGGGATAATTGTGTGTCTGGCCCCTCCAAAGATTTTTTTTCGGGGGGGCCCTGGACACCCTAGTTATGTCACTGCTCAGCAGCTTTCCCAGTGTATCTCTTTGAGTAAATGCCATGCCTGAAGAAGAGACCTGAAAGCTGGCATTTTGGAACCTACTAAGCCAACCAATAAAAGGTATTGGTTACATTTCGTGGGTTAATGATAGGGCTGAAGAATCACAATACAGACCTATGTGTAAATCTAACACACAGTAACTAACCCTGTAATCAAACTCTCAGCTCCATGATACTAATTTCCTCCTAATTACAATATGGATTTCCATTTAATTACTTCCGTAATCAGTTCCTAAAAAACACTCATTCCAAGGCGTTCCTCTGGTCCTTAACTGTCATTTCCCTGATTCTCTCTAACATTGCAGGATGTCATTTCTCATTGTGACAAGACATCTATAGGTCTTGCCATCAGATTTACAGGCCTGGCTTCTGGGAAATTATCCAATAATCTTTATCTTGTCCTCACTAAATTAGGTTTAAGATGGTTTAACAACGTAAGAGATTCTCCGCTCTTCTTTATTTACCGGATGTGTTTTTGTTGCACAGTCATTAGCTGCATTAAGGTAATTGGCTAGCCATGGGATAATGGCGCATGGTACAATCTATGGGTGATTCTGTACTGAGAATTCTGATGTAAATGTGCCGGGACGCTGGGTTCCATGCTCTCGCTGCATTAGTCTCTGCCCAGTCACTAGTCATTTCCAAGCTGGCACTGGTTTTGGATTGCTTTCCCCATCTCTCAGGCCCCTTTAGACTGATAAAGCAGTTTATTGGCCCATTTATGGGGCCTGACTGAGCAATATCTGCCTCAAAATTGTGCAGATATCAATTGGGCAGGTTTTAAATCCCATCAGATGAGGGGGGCATCAATGAGTTGATGTGGTCCTCTCCCGGTGGGCCTTTAATATCATCTGATTTGAGACCAAATGATCAGATTAACTCAGGGATCCCTACCTTTTTTTTACTTGTGAGCCACACGCAGATGTATTGTGTTGGGGAGCCACACAAGCATGAAATAAGTTCTTTGGGGGAACCAAATAAGGGCTGTGATTGGCTATTTGGTAGCCCCATGTGGACTGCTGGCCTGCAGGAGGCCCTGCTTGGAGTAAAACTGTGTCTCTGTGCTTCCAACACTTGTCTCCAAGCCTGAAATGTAAAAATAGGCAACTACTTTGCCACTGGGGGCAACATCAAAAGTGGGTGGTGATCAACATGGTTCCCTCGAGCCACTGGTCGGGGATCACTGGATTAACCCAGTCTGGTCCAGCAGACCTTGTACCAGCAACATTGCGCTGGTAAGCCCATCTTTAGATAATTGTAGCCTATTCCTAGTCGTATAGGAAACCATAGCCAAAAATAAATTCATTTCCAACTATAAAATTACATTGTATAGCACCAGTTTGAATATTCTCATGTTCATTAGCTTTGTGCATTCATGCCCCCTTCACTCAAACCACAGTGTATTTAGAAGATACTGCCCATTGAACCTACCACCCAAAAATCTCCCTGGTGAGTGTATTTTGTAGGTGCCATTAACATTAAGTAGCATAAATGGGGTGTAGATAAAGACAGGGGCAGACAGAGGTACAGATGGGCAGACAGAGGTACAAACAGGGGCAGACAGAGGTACAGATGGGCAGACAGAGGTACAGATGGGCAGATAGAGGTACAGATGGGCAGACAGAGGTACAGATGGGCAGACAGAGGTACAGATGGGCAGACAGAGGTACAGACGGGCAGACAGAGGTACAGACAGGGGCAGACAGAGGTACAGACAGGGGCAGACAGAGGTACAGATGGGCAGACAGAGGTACAGACAGGGGCAGACAGGGGCAGACAGAGGTGCAGACAGAGGTACAGACAGGGGCAGACAGAGGTGCAGACAGGGGCAGACAGAGGTACAGACAGGGGCAGACAGAGGTGCGCAGGGCAGAATTCTTTCAGTTCCTAGGGCTTCTGATAGTATTGACACATAGCTGAAAGAATAATTAAGGCTTTAGCTACCATTGAGATGTGCTGTTCAGCACAGGTATCTAGGGAAGTCTCTCTGGGCTATAGGAGTAATGAATACTGCTGCACTAATGCATAACGGCCCCCCTGCCCCATATGTCAGATAGAAGTGAATGGATGGAAAGTCCCTGCCAATTGCTTAGAGGTCATTTATAGCTCACGGCATCTTTCCTGGAAATCGACGCTGGCTGCAACAGGATTGATTGCATTTCTAGATCTTATAGGCAGTGTTTTTTTTCTTGCTGTTAAAAGGAAGAT
Organism: Xenopus tropicalis; assembly: GCF_000004195.4. Lineage (NCBI taxonomy): Eukaryota > Metazoa > Chordata > Amphibia > Anura > Pipidae > Xenopus > Xenopus tropicalis. Next base: position 129,130,399 of record NC_030682.2, read on the forward strand.
TAGAGAACACCCAGCATCCCCTGGCAGCCAAATCCCCCCCTTGTGCCCAAACCTTCAGGTGCTGCCTCTGAGCTCTGCACCTTGTGCCGTATTTATATGTCAGACAAAATGGTTCCCAGTGCTTAATCCCTGCCATAGAGAGTCAGTACAGGGTTCCTCAGTGCCTTGTGTCCCCCAGCGCACCTTAGTTTGCTATGAATGGTGCAGAGGCCAGGGCACTCCCAGGGGCACACTTATATATATATATATATCCATATGCCACTCACCTCCTGCTCCTTATGTGTATTGTGCTGCTGAAAGCCATCCCAGGAGCGCTAAGGCTTCTGCCTCAGGGCACAACACTCACATTGCTTCTGGGCAGGTAGAAAAGTGTCAAAACTTGGAACCCTGTGACTTAGTGAATATTGTTATTTTAATATTTAATATATTTGTCATGTGCAACTAAGACCACAAACTTCTTGGTATATTCCTAAGTGCAAGCAGAATATAACTCTGCATTTGTTACTGTTACAATGCCATAAGGCAGGGATCCCCAACCTTTTGTTATCTGTGAGCCACATTCAAATGTAAAAAGACTTGGGGAGCAACACAAGCATAAAACATATCCTGAGGGTGCCAAATAAGGACTATTATTGGCTATTTGATAGCCCCTATATGGACTGGCAGCCTACAGGGGGCTCTGTTTGGCAATACATCTGGTTTTTAGTCAGGAATTCACAAATAAGCACCTGCTTTAAGGCCACTGGGCGCAACATCCAAGGGATGTTCTTATTTCTTATCAGGAATGTTATTCTTAGGAGGGGCCCCATGATGGTCAGTTTAGTACCATGGTACTATGTAGTGATTAATGGTAATTTATTAGATACTTACCTCTGTCCCCCATATGCTCATACCCTTTTTGTGTCTTCACTTATTTACCTTCAACAGCAAAAAACAAAGAGACACCGGAGGCAAGTTTTGGTTGCACCAAAACCATTTGTACTGCCAAGCAGAGCCTTCTGTAGGCTGCCAGTCCACATAGGGGCTACTATATAGCCAATCACAGCCCATATTGGTCACCCTTTAGGAACTGTTTTTATCCTTGTGTTGCTCCCCAACCTTATTTATATTTAAATGTCACTCACAGCGTAAAAAAGATTCTAGAGTATAGTAAGCAGAAAGCAAAATTCTTCTGGTTCTAATTAATTTGTAACTCTAATTAATAGGACTTGTATATGAAATAATACTGATGGGAAGCTCTTAGAAGCTGATAAGAATCCTAAACTTAATTAGGTCTAGGAGGAACTTATTTTTTAAACTCGTGCCACGTTCTGATGTGCAGTAACAGGGCGCTCCCTGCCTCATTCACTAACACAGTCAGACATGTGCTGGGCAGTAACCTATGGAAGCCAATTATATATTTGCTTTTATTGTTCTACCTACAGCTGGTGCAACACATCTTGTCACTGATTGGTTGCTGTGGGTTACTGTGCAGGCACAGATTGGCTCAGTGTTGACAAATGAATGCAAAAAGCTCAGCATGTATTATTAATTTACTTTAGGCTCAGTGTCAGACTAAGGACCCATCAGAGGGCCAACACTGAAGCTCACATAGACCTAAGGTGGACATAAGCAACATCTGATTGGAATTGTCTCTGGGGCCAATGGCAAGTAACTTTTGTCATTTAAAAGCTGTTTGCCTATGGGTCTCATCCATGCTAATCCACTTTGATCTATGTAGCACTAAGTTAAGGAGCAAGTTCCAAACCACAGACCCTGACCCACTAGGGGCCCAAATCAGTGTCTAAAAAGTGTAAAAATGTGAAAATGTGTTGCTGTCCTGAATATTTGTGCCCTGGGCTATGACTTTTTATCAGTAGACCAACAGGGTGCCGTCTCTTTCACGGAGCTTTATAATGTTAACACAATTCTTCTATTTGTCACGAGACTTAGAACCCCCTCCCTGTGAAACCATTTCCACCCAAAAGTTACATGGGAAAGTGGCACATAGATATGGCACTCGCAATTGAATAGCTTGTATTTATACTGGGGGGTTTGTATCATGATTCCTGTTGATATAAAGCCAATTTAGGGAAAACTGAATTGTTCCCATTGTCTCATTAGTGTAGGTTTTAAAAGTCCAATTGGGAAAGAATAGCTCTCTGTATTATTTCAACTCCTGCACTCCCATATACCTTTCTGTTATCTGACAGCGTCCTGCTGGATGGATTCTTTTACAATACTCTGGGGATTATAGTGTTCTATTCTAGTGCTTCCAACACTTGCAAAGTGGATTGAAGGATAATTCTACTGGGAGTGTGTTATTACATATTTCACCTTTACACGGAACGTGATTTCCATCAGAAATATCAAAACCTTCTGAAAAAAAGCGACTTGTGAAATCATATAGCCCCCGACGGTTTCATTTATATAAATATGAGGAAAATGGAATGTTTAATAGTCTCAGAGCCCAGTTTATAGGAACATTGTGCCGTGTTGCTGTAATGTTGGACACTATGGGGCGTTCTACTGAATTCTGGTTATAGGAAGTCATTTCTGGGGGTTTGCCCTCTATAAAAAGGGGGTCAGGAATAGAAGACTAATTTAAATTAGAGTTTAGCCTGATACACAGAAGTATATTCCTCCATGTAAATACCTTAAACTGATCCCTTTAATAAGGTTTAATCTCTTCTCCACCAGGGGACTCTTTTTAGGGTGCAGGGGATACAGCTCTCGGGAGCCTTTCATTGCTGAAAAAAAATAATTAAAACTGTCAAGGATCTCAAACATGTGCCCCAATGATGGACTTGTAAACAGGGGCTGATTTATTATTCCATTTTAATAGTCAGGAGAGAAACAAGCACTTTAGCTTATCCTTGTTGGATGGGCGCTCAAGCAGCTGGGACCCTTGCCAGGGGTAACAAAACATATAGAATAAAAACTGCTGCAGCACTTCTGTTTTGCCCTCTCTCAAGCTTTGAGAAAGGGCAAGAGAAGGCCCGAAACTCCCATGATACTCCCATGTAACTGGAGGAGTCCCAAACCAGACCTGGATGTCTTACTATTGAGTGCTAATCTGATACCTACTGGGAGTTGCTATCTTGCTCCCTTCCCATTGTTCTGCTGATTGGCTGCTGGGGGGGGGGGGGGGGGGGGGGGATATCACTCCAACTTGTAGCTCAGCAGTAAAGTGTGACTGAAGTTATCAGAGCACAGGTCACATGGCTGTGGCACCCTGGGAAATGAAGAATATGGCTAGCCCCATGTGAAATTTCAAAATTAAATATAAAAAATCTGTTTGTGCTTTTGAAAAACAGGTTACAATGCAGGATTCTGCTGGAAAAGCTCTATTAACTGATGGGTTTTGAAAAAAATATGTTTTCCCATAACAGTGTTCTTTTAACGCAGAAGGTGAGATTGAATATCTCCTCGGGCAGGGCAGGGCGGTGTTTGAAAGGAGACACAATAGTTTGTAATAGGAAAGACAAGTGTT